>NC_092826.1:134405079-134410435 GCF_039878825.1 Excalfactoria chinensis
TATATATATATATATATATATATAAAGAAACGAAAAGAAACAAAACAAAAAAAGAAAGAAGGAAAAGAAGAAAAACACCCTAAAAAAGGAGGACTGCATTGGACCCGCCGGTGGAGGCTTGCGCGGAGCCAGCGGTGCCACCGAGCGCTCCCCCATCCCGCGTTGCTCCGGGGGGGAGGGGGAAGAGAGGGGAGAGGAAGGGCAGGAACCCCCCCCCCCTTCCCCTCTCCCCCCCCCCTCAGGCTGTGCCTTCCACTCTGTTTGTTTGTTTTAAAGGTAAATAAATAAATAAATAAATAAATAAGCAACAACCCCGGATTTGTTTATAAAAATTGACTCGTGCCCCTCTGAAACAAATTGTTATTAACCTTCCCCTTCTGAGCGTTTCATAATCACAGATGTTAGTTCGGAGATGATATCCCAACATCCCAGGGGTACTTTTGATAGCTGCATGGGCGGGGATTGAATGTGGAGGTCGGATATTAAATCAGCGGGATACAGAATTACTTTTTTCCACAAACCCGAGCTGGCTAAATAGTTTCCCCTCTACCTCTGATATGCATTTCACTATAAATGGCGCTGGTATTTGCATATATAGTGCCTGGCTGCGTGTGTGTGTATCGCATGTGCCATACACTGCATTCAGGTACAGCGGAGCGCAGTAACATCTTCACTAACCCTACTGCTCGGATGCTCACTGAACATACTTATGGCAAAAAGAAAATATGCTTAATTAATTACACGGAGGGGCCGCACAAGTGAAGTGCGGATATATTTCCACTTGGCCTCAGGCTGTTGGATTTATTTTTCATTTCTTTGCTTAATATTTTATTTATTTTTTAATAGGACTTCGTTCTTTGGTTGGAAAGGAGGGAGCCTGTCCAGCTGGCAGAGAGATGCGTGCCAAGGAAATGCTGCCAGGCCGTGGGCCTGCCCCATCCCTATGCCTATCCCCCGTCCCTGTGCCCGACCCTATCCTTATCCCTATCATATCCCTTTCTCTACTCCTGTCTCTATCCCTTTCCCTAACCCTATCCCTGTCCCCACCCCTACACTTATCCTATCTGTATCCCTACCTCTATCCCTACCCCTATCCTTATCCCTATCCCTGTCCCTATCTCCGCCCTGTCCCTGTCTGTTTTTCCCCTGCCCCGCCGCTGTCGGGCTTTAGGAACAGCTCAGCTGATTGATGGTTTTTTTTTCCTGCTCTGGCAACGTGGCGTCTCTTTGCTAAAAATGGCAGGAGGCGGCTGGGGCGGCAGCTATTTCTGTTAAATTAATTTTCAATTTTAAATTAACGAGGGCTAATTTCGTTGGGCCGTCCGTCCCCAACCAGCGGGGAGCCGCTGTTCTACCGGGGGGGGAGCGCTGCCCGAAGCGGCACAGCCCGGCTATGGGGAGAGTGGGTCTGTATCCCGGTGCTGTGCCTCTCCTTATAAAACTCGCTCCCAAAAACTCGAGGGGCAGCTGTTGAGTGCAGCCAGCACGTCCGTGCGCTGCTCCGAGCTGCACGCATCGCTTCTTGTGGATGTTTTGCTGAACGTTCAGGCTGTCGCCACCAGAAAACGAAAGGCTTGGATAAGTTTCCATACTTTTTTGTTGTTGGTGGTTGTTTTTTTGGTGGTTTTTTTGGTTTTTTTTTTAACCTAAATCGAGCGCATTTCCCCACCCGCACAGCTGCATTCTGCTCCCGCTGAGCTCTCCGCGGGTGAGGACAGGTGGGAGCTCTTCCCATGGCATACGGAGGGCTGAGAGCCTTCCTCCAAAATCCCCCTGTAAGGAGCTCGGGGCCGCTTCGCCCCGTCCCGGCTCGCAATGAGCTTTCAGGGCCGGCCTAGCAGCCCTCCCTTCGGGTGGGGGCCCACCGCTCCTATGGAGGAGGTGGCGAAGCTCTTAGAGGGCACAAGCACACCCGAAAAGCCGCAAAAATATCGGTGGGACTTCAGGAGTTCCCCACGTCCCGTCCCTTGGAGCGTCGCACAAAGCGGCTCCATAAAAAGGGGAGGAGGAGGATAAATAACGAGAAATTCAGATGTATTTCGGAGAGCATCTCCTGCGGCCGCCCCGAGTCGGGCTCTGCCCGCTGTCCCCTCCCCTATGGGATCGGGCTCCGTGGGCGCTCCCTCCCGTCTCACAGTCCCGTTCCTGTGCTCCGGGAACATTCCCGAGGTCCCTTACCCAGCGCTGAGCATTAAGTCTGCAAACGGAGAAACCTGTTGCAGGGACTTGAAGCTCCAACTCTTTTTCTTTTCCGTTTGCAGATCCCTTTTATTAGTCTGATGATGACGAAGATCGTTTTTACCCGACAGCTCGCCGCCTCTCGCCCCCTCTTTCGTTCCAAACGAATCCTCCAAACTTTCTTCTCCACCCCCAGCTCCGGGGACGCTCCCGACCGTTTCTCCCTCCGCCACAGCAGCGAAACGGATCCCGGGAGGAGAAGCAGGGAAGCTCCGCACTGCGGTGTCCGCTGCGCACACGGAGAGCAGCACGGGGATAAGCACCCTGAGAGGGTCCCCTAACAGCTCCACTCCTCAGCGACACATTTTAGGAGCTCATCATCAAGCGATCGTTTCTCTCTCTCTCTCTCTCTCATTTATTATTAGTATTATTATGTTTATTGAACGCAAATCCTCGAGAATTGAGACACACAAAAACGCGGGGAGAACGTTCACAATTTTTTTTCTCTCTTTTTTTTTTTTTTTCGAGAGCACAGTTGTAAATAGAAACATCCATATTTCATAAGATTATAAATATTTGATACGGCAATTGTCAAATGCACGCGGTTCAGAAACTGGGACCAAAAATAAATCACGAAAGAAAGAAAGAAAGAAAGAAAGAAAGAAAGAAAGAAAGAAAGAAAGAAAGAAAGAAAGAAAGAAAGAAAGAAAGAAAGAAAGAAAGAAAGAAAGAAAGAAAGAAAGAAAGAAAGAAAGAAAGAAAGAAAGAAAGAAAGAAAGAAAGAAAGAAAGAAAGAAAGAAAGAAAGAAAAGAAAGAAAAGAAACCGAATGCTTTCCTGCTTAAAAGGCGATGCCACCGATTCCTGTCTCTAAGCAGCTGATGATTATTCACAGACTTTCAAATTACAGCTTTCAGCTTATAGCGGGATTCTTTAAGTTTACCCTACTATGTACAACGGGTGTCTATCAGGGCTGCGAAATAAAGAGGGTTTAAGGCAAAGCGAGAAGTCCCCCCCCCAACCACCTCAAACCTCAGCGCCGCAGAGCAGCGCGTCCCACGTAGCCCCGGTTCTCCCTCTCGTGTCACAGCAACATCGCCCCCTTCCCCCAACCCCGGACTCAGGGACAGCGGCCCGAAGCGCTCCGGCTCTGGGGGACCACGCGGTGCCCGTGTCAAGGGGGGGGGCTTGGGGACAGCCCCCGGTGTCAGAGGGTGGGAATGGGAAGAAGAGATGGAGAGGGGGGGTGTGGGGGAAACCAAAAATACCAGGGTGGGTTTTGTTGTAGGTTTTGATTTTTTTTTTTTGTTTTTTTTTTTTTCTTATTTATTATTTTTTCCTTCTTCTTTTAGTTTTTTTCTTGTCAAAACGCTCCCAAACTCGCAAGGAAGGCAGAAGCGGGCACTGACCCTCCTCTCTCCAGGCCTAGGGTGGAAGGGGGGGATGGATGGGAGGGGGGGGGGGGCGGAGGGGGTGATACCCTATGGGGAGGGAGACCCTAAAGTCGCCCTTAAGTTGGGTGTATATTTTTCTAAGGGGTGGAGGGGGCGAAACCCTCCCCTGTGTCCCGCAAACGGCTCGGGGGGCGCCGCTGGGTGCGGGGCTGAGATGCCTTTCCTTATCCTTCCATACACACACACACACGCATATACATATATATATATAATTTGCTTTTTAAATGATAGTATCCAAAGTCAGCCCAGGAAACACACAGAGCCCTAAAAGATATATATAAAAAAAAATATCAAACTTAAAAAAAAAAAAAAAAAGGAAAAAAAGGGGGAAAAAAGGATAAAGAAATTAAAGCAAAGAAGAAAACTTATAAGATAAGAAGCAAATGAAAAGGGGAAGGGTTGGGGGGGGTGGGGGGGAAGAAAAGGTAAAAGTCGTGGAACAAATAGGAGAACTATTTATTCGTTCACAGTCGTGTGAAATGCAGCAATAAAAATCTTTGGACTTCAGCAAATGTTGTTTTAATTATTATTATTATTATTATTATTATTATGAATTTCAAAAGAGAAATAAAACCAAAACCAAAAACCCAAACCAACCCCAACAGCGTCCCAATGGCCATTCAAATAGTGCTTAAGTCTGTAAAAAAAAAACAAACAATAACGGAACTTAAGCATTAAAAAAAAAAACCCAAACCAAAACTAAAACGGCATCTCAAAATCTCCATTCAACCAATAATAATAATAATAATCGTCGTCATCATCATCATAAAAGCGATTCAAAGAAAAACTGCAAAGCCCCCCAAAGCCGCCAAAGCGAAAGGAAAGCGAAACGATGGAACCAACAGCAATCCGGAAAAGAGAAAGCACCAAAGAAAAGAAATACTTTATAATCCGATATCTCGTATTTTTACACCACCTTACCTGTAAATTATATATACATAGAATATTGCAGAATTATATCTAATACACGATATTTTCGCTATGAATGCTGGTATAATCTTTATACACTGGCCCTTTTTTTTTTTTTTTTTTTTTCCTTTTTTTTTTTTTCCTTCTTCCTTTTTCCTTTTTTTTCTTTTTTAATTAAATTATTGCATTGTATAAATTTCGCCCCCTCCCCCCCCCCCCCCACTTTTCCCCCTTCCCCCCCCCCCCCCCCCACCCTCCCTCCCCCTCCCCCCGGCTATTCGCTGTCCGACTTGCCGTCTTTCGCCGTGGTGGAGTGGTTGTAGAGCCCCTGGGCCATGAGGTGCACGGCCAGCGAGTTCTTGCTGCCCGTCGCCTTCTTGATCTTGGCTCTCTTGTTTTGGAACCAGATCTTGATCTGGGACTCGTTGAGGCCGAGCTCCTGGGCAAGGCTCTGCCGGCGCTGCTCCGTCAGGTAGCGGTTCGTCTGGAACTCGGCCTTGAGTCTCTGCAGCTGCTCGGCCGTGAAGGCGGTGCGGGGCCGCTTGTCCTCCTTGTTGGGGTTCTTCTTCTTTGGTTTGCGGGAGCGGGGACCTACGGCCGAGCGAGACGAGAGCACCGACAGCGCGCCGTCCCGAACCGCCCCCCCCCCGGCCCCGCTCAGCATCCCGAGCTGGACGGGGCCCGCCGGGATCAGCCCATACCTCCCCCTCTTTCCCCAGCAGCGTTTCTTTTGACCGTATTTCAGACTGAACCTCTGCCTCTTTTACTTCTTCTAAAATACCCTCGGTACCGATAAATATAGATGGATGAGAAAGA
>NC_092826.1:134410635-134413135 GCF_039878825.1 Excalfactoria chinensis
TCGCTCGCTCCGCGCGGCATCGTTAGTTTTAATTCCGCGCTGTTTACCGGGGGGAGTGGGGGGGGGGGGGGGGGGGGTGCTGAAGGGGGGACATCCCATAATTCCTTGCAGAAATGCATAAATCATATTAAGCCTTGCTACAAAGCGAGGGGGGGGGGAAATGGGGGGGGGGGGGGGGGGTTGTCGCGGGCTGCCCGAGCTGCCGGTCTCTGCTACTTAGCGGAGGGGGGCCCCATGCCAGCCCCCCCGACATAACCTCGATGCCGCTTTCCCTTTTGTCTTTAGGAAGAATTCCCTCGGAAAGAAATTAGGGACTGAAGTGCGGCTGTGCACGGGTCGGGCTGAAGGGGATGAGGCTGCAGAGAGGCGACCGGGGTTGCGCTCTTCCCGCGGGCGTTCTGGGTCCGTTTGTCCCGACGGCGCGCACCGCCCGCTGCTGCCCGAGCCGGACCGGGCCGAGCCGGGGCCACCTCACTAAGCAACGCAGAGTTCTCCCTTCTAAGTGCCATTTGTGTTTGGCTGCTTCGCACCACCGCTCTCTTTTCTTTCCTTCCCCCCTTCCTCCCCCTTTTGTCTCTCTTCTATTTCTCTTTTTTCTCCTTTTCCCCAATTTTCACCCCCTTTTTCCTCCACGTCCCATCTCTGGGTCCAGCAGCTCTCGCCGATCCGAAGTTGTTTTGCTCCGACAAGCACCTAGAGGTTAATTTCTTGAAGTGCCCCATGAAAAGCGATTAGCCTGGCTCCCGAGAAGTATTTTCTAATTACGTGCAAGCCCTCGCTCTGCTGCTACCCCATAATTAAACGTCTTCAAGGTGCTGCACTTCAAATATTTCGCTCCCGGGGCCGCTGCCGGGAGCCACGAACTCCGGCCCCCCTCTCCCCCCACACCCCAAAACCCCATCGCAGAGACACGCAACAAATCACTGCGTCTCTCTCCCCGCGCTGGGCAGCACCTCAGGTATGCGGGGGGAGGCGGCGGGGCGAAAGGCTGAGCTGACACCGAACTGAGGAGACCGGGATGAGCTTTATTTATTGTTATTATTATTTTAATGTTTGGGCTTTTTTTTTCCCTCCCTCTCCCCGAGGTTATTTTTTATCTCCTTCTCTCCCGAAGGGTTCCAGCACCGCCTTTCCTAGCCAGGCTGCGGGAGCTCCGCTAAGCATCTCCCCGACGAGCAGGGCTTTATCCTGGGGAGAAAACCACCGCGGGCACTGGGAGAGGCGCTTGAAGAACAGAGGTTGGGGCCACCAGTTCCCAGTCCTCTCTCTCTTCCCCGCAGTTCAACCCCCGTGTATTCCAAAGAGGCTCGTGTAGGGGTCACCCCTCTTAAAGAAATCCTTTTATTTTTTCTCCCCTTCCTGCTCCCCGTTTCCTCCCTCTGACATCCGGTGTTGGGGTCTGAGGGCTGAGGACAGGGCACAGCGCGCCCGCCTCCCGTCCCCTTGGCTGCCCGAGGTCCCCGATGTAATTCGGGATGGGCAGAGAGACCGCAACCCCTGCCGAACCTCGGCAGCTTTCCTGGGAGCGGCGCCGGCGGGCAGAGCCCCCGGCCTCGGGGCTTGCCTTTCCCCTCCGCAGCCGGGTTTTCACCTTCTTATCGACAACCACGACTAGATTTTTATTATTACTATTATTTAAAATCACCACATCTGTCAGGTTGCTGCTCCCATGCCAGGCACGATGCGACACATCCAGGGCCATTGGTGCAGGGCCGGGCCGGGTTGTCGGTGACATCTCCCTAGCAGCTCTACGGAGATTTTCCCATGGCCGCGGGTAAGGGCTCGGCTGTCGCTGACTCTCGGGACGCCCGCCGGCTTTATCCCAGCCGCTCCCCGGGGAGGGAACGAATGAGGCTGCCGGGTGGCAGCGTCCCGGCTCGGGATGAAGCCGACGGGCACCGCCGCGATTCCACCCACGGGCGGGGGACGAACCTCCCCCCCGGGGCGAAGGAGCGGAAGGGGGGAGCCGGCCCCTTCCCCGCCCTGCCCCTGGCCCGGCCCCCTGGCCTGGCCCGGCCCTGCCCTGTCCCTGCCCAGTCCGTGTCCTCATCCCTGTTCCTGCCTCTGTCCCTGTCCCCGTCTTCGTCCTGTCCCTTCCCTGCTCATACCCTGCCCCTGTCCCCGTCCCTGCCCCTGTTCCTGTCCTTGCCCCTGCTAAGCAGTGCCCATGGCACCTCTGTTCACCTCCCCGCACCTCTGTTCACCTCCTGGTTCCTCTCTGCTCGCGACCGTGGTGAAGGCCAACATCGAAAATAAGGAAAGAATGACAATAAAAAGACTGGGTTTTTTTTTGGGATAATATAGCGGAGATCTAGGAGGTAAATGCGAGTTTAGTGCCCGATTGTATGGTGTTGGCACGGGGAAGAGGAAAAAAATGGAAGGTAAAAAGAAAAAATTGAATAAGAAGTGAAATAAAATGAGATAGAAAACAGATAATGGAAGGAAAGGGGAAAAATAGAAGAAGGAAAATAAAACAAAATAAAACGAAGGGGGAAAAAAA